>NC_053416.1:12650000-12660000 GCF_016859285.1 Xiphias gladius
TCAATGGTCAGAACTTTGAGAACATCTCCTTCTCGAAAGCTGTTGACATCCTGAGAAACAACACACACCTCTCTCTCACAGTCAAAACCAACATATTTGGTGAGTGAAGTATTTGTAGTCACACACTAATGCACGTAGAGCTACAAAATCCGCTTCAGTTCATTTCTGTGCTGATCATTTGAGATGATGAACAGCCCTCCTCTCTCTGTACCTCTGTCCATGTAGTCTTCAAAGAGCTCCTCAGCAGGATTGTGCATGAGAAGAAGAATGGCGGCCCTCATATTCCCAAGATCCAGGAGAAAAAAGGCAATCGTTTCTCCATTCCTGACCTTCCTGGAGACATGGAGTTCCCTACGGACCACAAGAGCACCAGGAAAATGAAGGCCAACACTGTGTCAGGAGGGCGCAACAAGATCAGGAAGATGCTGGAGAAGACGCGCTTTAGCATACTGCCACCCAAACCATTCAGGTAAGAGGATTTATGTAACATGCAGTGCTTGAATGGGAATAAAGTGGATTAAAGGTAATATTAAGATCTAAATTTTTTTTTTTTTTTTAATTATGTCCGTACAAGCATATCAGACAGATGGACATTAAATTGTGAAGTAAAACAAGGCATCATTAGATTTATTTTGCTAATCAGATGTGGCATTTGGAAACTGTCTCAGTCACAGTTAAAACTACTTGCCCATATAAACCACAGAATATGGAGAAGAATTTTAAACATTGACGTTAAATATTGTCAGATAATGAGCCATAAACACAACATGGCATGAATAAAATGTCATAGAGAATCATGGAAGAGCTTTAAAAGATGTGTTATGTGAGATCAAGTGTATTTACACGCTACTTCATGCCTGAATCTGAGACCTCTTCCATGAAAACCACTTTAAAGCAAGTTGACCACAGTCCTCTCTGACTGGATCTGTCTGCTGTATCTGCATCGGTATTGTAGCAAGCTGTGACCATCTGCAGACAGGATATATTGGAGGCGTGAGCAGAAATCTAAGCTGCTATCCTTCCGACTGAATTGGACTGCTTGATGCACCTCACAAAGCGACAGAGAAGCACATGATTTCAGCCTTCTCTCATGGCTTGCATGAGCAGGAGATTGAGCAGTTTCATCCTACTCTAACTATAATGCTTACCTACATTTTTGGAACGTGGCAGTATACAGTAATAAGTAACAGTAGTCAAGTCCATCCCATCAAGCTGTGGTTGCAGGAGCATTGCTGTGAAAATGTGGCGTTTACGTTTGTACTTTCTTACGTGTGGTTGTCTGCCGTGCAGTATTCTTTCACTCTTTCATTATCTACAGCTGTTGAAACGTCGGTAGGTTCCAGCCATCATCATCATCATCATATAACCATTGTTGTTGTCATCCATCGCCAGCCATTGTACTTGCAGCATCTGGAGCAATTGAAAGCAATTGTGCAGAAGGAGGCTTGCATTCACTAATTCACCCATAACGTGTTGATACAGACTTGATTTCATCTCATAATTTCATGCCTCTCCAAGCCTCATTAAGCTCCATACTGTATCAGTGCTGGAGAGAAGATGTTGTTCTCACCCTGTCAATTACAGAGCTAATTTGTGCACTGTAAACTCACACACACACTTGCACAGACACCGTCATGTATATTCACGTCCCCTTCACTTTTCTATTGCGCTGTCTGCACTCTATCATTTTCCAGTGCTGCAGTGATTATGTCCACAAAGCCACACAGTTTGCATGAAAACTGATTGTGCTCTGCCTCATAACGCAATACGCCATCACACAGCCATTGATCCAACTCAGTGCACAGCTTCCAAAAGCTTTCTGCTGTGTTCTATTTATCGACCAAACAAGGGCTTTCATTGCTTTTTCTTTTGCTGGTGAGCACCATAGAAACCAGTCTTTGATCCAAAGGAATTGATGGCTGATTAAAGGGACTGGAGATAAGACGGGTGATTTGGGGCAATCGGGATTCATCAGTGCCTGTTGTAGGATGACAATTTGAGGGGAGGCTATGTTATAAAGTTGTCCACTGGATGTGTTTGGGTGTGCAAAAAGTACCGACTGTTCTGAGGACAGCATAATTTAAAATTCCATGCAGTTTTAAGTACACCCACACACCCACACACACACAAACACACAAACACACACACACACACACACACACACACACACACACACACACACACACACACACACACACACACACACACACACACAGGACTCACTGTCATTTTAAGGACACATTAGCTATCACAAGGATGCAACCTGTAACCACTGTTGCTATGGTACAGTCTCAAAGAGGCACTTTTTCAGTGCTTTTGCTCACTTTAAACCTGGCATCATCTGGTAAGTTAATTTAAGGCATATAACTTTATTTAACAATTTAAAATCCTATTCAGATGCCGTTGCCCAGCTTGCATTTGTACAAAAACCCGCTGTCTCTGCTGCTGCTCTGTTCTTGGCTGACATTGTGCTCCACTTCAGACTAGGATTTTATATGACAAGGAAAAACTGGCAATAAACATGTCGTTTTTCTGCAAAATTAAGATGTCTGGGCCTGTGCATCCACCTCTACACACATCCCGTTGACTAACCCAGGTGATTTACATTCCACAGATTGGAAAGAAATAGACAGAGGTCTTAGCCTACAGTCAGTTTTGTCCCAGAAGACTAGGTGATTTAGTGAGATGATGGTAAAACAGTAACCCCATGTCCCATGAGGCCATTTTCTTCCACCCTACTTCTTTGTGATACAGTTACACGTACTAAATCTTGATGCATATCACGGTTACTCTTGAGTTATAAAGTGTTTGTTCATTTCAGCATTCACCCTCCAAGATGTTCACTTTTTGCTCCAATCTCACTGCTGCGATGCTGCTCCACCTGCAAGAAAAATTGTTCAGGAAATGATTACTCTGTTACAGTTATTGACTTACCTAGACAGTAGTTAGAAAGATAAAGTGTTTTTGGACTACGGGGGTGGGGGGATCGCAGCAGATCAGGTGGAGCTCAGGTCTCCTTTGGGGGAATTAAAACACCCTCAGGTTCCCCCGTAATTCGAATGCTTATGAGAGACCTGAACTCTGTTAATGCAGGTACTATTGTATCATGGATAAAACTTGAAGTCAGTAAGTCATTAAATGTCTGCGATGACATCAATAAAAATGTGGTTGTTCCAAACAAAATGCCTATGCCTACCAATTTCTAATCATAGGTGCACTTTGATTTCATTGGTTGAGTTTTCTTCAAATAGCTCAATGACCTGTATCCTGGAGCTTCCCATAATTTTAACTTGTAAGAACCCATAAGGTTTAGGTTGTGTTTTGTTTTCCCCTATGTTTTATACAGTAGAATGTTTTGGATTGACGTCACTGAATAGGTCACACCATATGGAGACAACTGCACAAATTTTTGTCATTCATTTTTATGCGCTCATTTGTAGTCAATTACCATTCAGTTGTTGTACAGTCAATAATGGAAAAAGTAATATAGATTTTTTTTTTTAGGTTTGTTGACGGTATTTTTAAATTAATAAATCCCTGGTAGGAGGTTGACAGAACTGAGCAAAAAGAGCGTACACGAGACCAGTATCAGACCAGCTCCAACACCACTGACTAGTTCAACAGATGTTAGTAGCGAAGACACAGTGCTCAAAACAATACAGTACAGTATTTAGTTTTTACAGAAACATCATTATAATTGTGCCAGCAGTAGCCAAATGGCTCATTTTCAGTTGTTGTCCCAACATTTGGAATAGTTGAATTAAAAGAATATATATATTTATAAAAAATATATATACATATACGTGTGTAACCAGAGGCAAATAAAGCTTTACTCAATTAATTAATTAGTTGATTGACAGAAAATCGATCTGCAAGTAGTGTGCTATGATAATCAAATAGTGTTGTTTTTCAAGCAAAAATGCTAGAAAAAAAAAACAAAACAAGACATTTCAAGGTGTCAATTTTGGCTTTCAGAAACTGTGTTGGATTATTTATTTATTTTTTTACTGCTTTTTGACATTTAAAATAAAATTTTCTTAAATTTTATCGACCAAACGATTTATTGTGAAATAACTGGCACATTAATCAATAATGACAGTAATTGTTAGTTGCAGCTGTAAAGACAACTTTTATTTTCTATTAATTTGCATGAAAATCAATAAATTCAGCTAAATCTGCTCTCCAACATAAAAGAAAGTTTGGCTTTCTTAAAAATGTCTTTAAAAGGTCTTGGAGAATTCTGCTGAGGCGGTTGTTAACATTTTCTATGTCGTGGCAATCATTAATCCTAATGTGCTTCCTGCTTCTTGCTGACAGATCATTTTGTCTATTTTTTGTGAATGAGGTTGGATTTCCTCACTTATCCTGCAATTTCCTGTCGTGTTGTATATAAATCTATGCTGGCATTGTGAAATTGCTCCTGACATTTTTTCTGCTTATTTATTTCAGCAAACCCATCAGTGTGTCCAGATTTTGGCTGTAGCATATTCTGTCAAACCTACATGTGTGTTTGTGTTGTTTTAAGTGTGTGCGAGAAAAAGATGCCTTGTCCTTCATACACAGGCATTGCTGATGATCGCTGAATCACTGCAGCAGAGCTCTGCCTCTGTTTTTTATTTAGTTTTCTTTTTCTTTTCAATGTTGTCTCTCTCCCGTTTGTCTCCACTGCTTCAGGGGCCTGTTTGGGTAAGACCTCTTGTGTAACTCTGCATCCTCCAACCATTTGATTCAGTATCTCCATATGCAGATGTGCATAAACACGTCAAGCAACGCAAACACATTCATACACTTACCAGCAACTCTTTCTGGACTCAGCCTGAGAAGTTCTGTTATTCAGCCAAATTTATTCTGCAGGGATGTTGCAGAATATGCCCCGAGGCCTCGGTTTATTAAAGTGTTAAATGGTAGAAAGGAGGTTTCCTGCTACAAATGGTTTTAGTTTCTCTATGTTTACCTGTCAGCACACCTGACCTGGCATCTAAGTAAATCAGGTGAATACCTGTATGCAAAAAGACAAAGAGGCTTGAGAAGTTTGCTTTTATGTTTTTCCAATGCAGCGAATCTTGTCTTTGCCATTTTTAATTGCATTATTTTCAGTAAACTATTAAATCTTAAAAACTATATCATACTTATCTCATACAGAAGTAATTTGGACTGTGATCAGGCATCAGTTGGTCTCTGTCTTGACCTCCATTGTTCCAAGTGTGAATATTATTAGACTTGTGATACAGACAAGCGCTAACAGTATCAGTCTAATCTTATTTGATTCCCATGCTATTTGTGTCAGGCTCAATTTCACCATTATCCTCTTTCTAAATCTTTTGTTTTACTCTCCTCCATTTTTCACCACCCTGCAAATTATTTAATCCACCGATCTCTTTCCTTTTTTCTTCTATACTTCATCTGCCTGTTTCTGTTTTTACCGTCCTTCCACCTTTTTCTCTCCTCTTTCTTCCATCTTGCCGACACGATACCTGTCAGACGATGATTCAAAGATTACAGAGGGTTTGCTACAGCAGCACGCAGCTGTGTTAGTGGAAGCTCGGCATTACTGCACCGTGTTCAGTATATACTGTACAGACACAAACACCTAGAGGGAAGCTACAATTAGTATGCAGGCAGGATGAGATGAACTGTCCGCCTTAGTCACTTCAAGGTAGACTGTGCCTCCAACTCCAACAATTCATACGTACATATTTTACTGTGTGTAACATGTATTTAACATCATTTAATCACAGCATCAAGTGCAGTTTTTTTTCTTAGTATGTGTTTATAGTTTTTTACTCTGAAATAGTTAGAAATTGCCAACTTTAAATTGATAGTCAGTTCAAGGTGCTGTGTAAGGTCATATAGTTTTAGATTAGCTTCAGCGATTCTACCACAGCTGTGTAAGAAGGTGTTATCCAACCTTCGGACACCCACATTTATCCTTTGACGCAGAGCTGTTCAAAATCACTCTGTGGGTTTGTCTGAAAAGAGTTGTCAAGTCCCCCACGTGTGCAGATTCAGGCATTATAATTTGGCCATTAATGTCAAGGTTGATGTTTGCATTTCCCTTAGCGGTGCTGAGGAGCCAAGTAGAAAGGCGCCTGTTTTTCTCATGTCCAGTTTAGCCTCATAATGTGTCCAACGGCTGGACACACACAAGAGAACAAGAGGGCTAAACGCTAACACAGATTTATTCGGAAGCTAACAGCAGGGACACCAAGTACAAATGTACAAATAAAAACACCTGCTACAATACTCATGACTTATTGTTTCTTTTCATATGCGCTACTCTGTTTGCAATGTTTGTGTCTTTTACCTTGTGTGTAACTGACTCCTTGTCTTGTCTCGTGTGTGTGTGTGTTCGGTAAACTTGTGTGTCTCTATCCGTGAATGCTCCTTATCACTGCGTGCCATTCATGAAACTGCTTTATGGATAAATTTCAGCTGTGTCACTGCTGCATATTAAAAGACAAATATAGTAATACTGATATACTGTGTTGTCATTCTGCAAGAGTGGACATTTTGATTTAAATCTCCTGATATTTTTTTTCTACGGTGTTATGAGTTGTGATTTTAATGTTTTCAAGATGAAGGGAAATACACTTGTTCTAATACTTGTGCTTAAAACTCATAAAACAAGGGGAAAATAAAAATTCAGGCGCTTTTTTGAAAAATGTCTACTGCTGCAAAATAAAAGCTTAAGAGTTTATTTCAGAACGTTAAGTTTGTCTTTGATGGAGAAAATCCAATTTCCCTGTTTATTTCTCATACATGATATCACAACTTTTTTTCTTTTGATGCCATCCTCCCTTTCCCCACTCTAACCTTCTCTTTCTCTTCCCTCGTCTCCCTACTGTCCCCGCTTTCCTCTCCAGTGATGGTGGCATGGGTCAGTCTCAGGACGACAGCATCGTGGGTACCAAGCAGTGTCGTCACAGCGTGGCCATCATGCCCATCCCCGGCAACCTGTCCTCCAGCAGCCCCGACCTGCTGCAGCCAGCCACCAGTGTCCTTGACTTCTCTAACCCTGCAGGTAAGAAAAAAATGTTGACTCTGTGAGGTGGGAAAAATTCTTCTTCTTCTTGTTCTTCTTCTAGTGTTTTTTAGTCTGTTCGTCGATGTTTCAAGCATTATTGACAAGAATGTCAGCACACCTGAGGGAATGTTTCGTTTTTTTTTTGTTTTTTTTAATACACTGATTGGCCAACGGAAGCCGCTAAATATAATGGTCAACTTAAAGGATAATACCAGTGATTGTAACTTATTGTTTTACTCTCGTGCCATTATTGTGATTGTTAAAGATAAATACATTGGTGCCATTTACACTTCAGCCATGAGCAACTCCTCATACTGGTGTCCATCAACAGCACAGTCAAAAATCTCAAACATGTTTTAATATGCATATTGACCTTTATGAACATACTTAATTTCGTCACTTTTCCAGTGTGAAAACACTACATACTCAAAACTTTCTGTAGAAGGAGATATCTACAAAAAGTATTATCAACATTCCAGGTGTGCTCAGTTTTGGTTTTACCTTGGCGTGTCTACAGCCTGCCCTCTCATTTTAAAGCTCTTCTTTTAACCCACTGGATGTTGTTTTAGTGACCAGTCCCTGGTTCCCAGAGCTAAGTAGTAAAGGTGGTAAGTACAGTGGTATCATAACTTACAGAAACAGTGATCAAAACTTCAGTAAAGAAGACCCATGTTGTGATAAAAAGTAATTATCCCTTATTACTAATTGTCTCAGAGCATCAGTCTAATTAACACTTGATCGGTGTCTTTATTTGCATCCTTCTTACTAGATGCATTTGATGATCAGTTGAGTAACTTTTTTGAACATACATCGTGAGAAAAACTACGTCAGAAAAAGGGTAAAAACTAAAGCACATTCATTCACAACAAATTTCTTGTTACAAAGCATAACTGCACATAAGACAGCACCTGAAATCCTAAAATCATCCAAAAATAAAATTCTTTAAATTCATATTTGTTTACTAAAAGACCTCAAATACTTTGGATGTAAGGGAAACAAAACTTTCATTACACTGCTTGACAGTTGCTCATGACCTTCATGGCCTCAGCCATCACTGAGCATTTCAGGTGACAAACAGTTCAGCACTTCTCTACTGAAGTAGTTTGTCACATTTGACTTGAGACCTCAGCGTCGTTGAGCCATGAGAGCCACTTGTGGATTGAAGGACTCCAATGCTCAGTGAGTACTGAGAGACGCTGTACGGACAACCTGTCACCATTTAGCATAATCACATAAAGCAGCCATATGAGAAGTGTGGTGTAATATGCACTCGGTTGTCTCCGTCTCTCCTCTTTAATCTTTGTCTCTTCGTGAAATAGAGGCAAACTCCTCAAAAAGACTTATGCTCACTTGTGCTGACAAAAGGAACACACATTCACTCACTCAAAGCAAGCGGTGAGTTTTCCAGCATAGGTGTACGCACCTTTCACACAAACACACACACCCTGGGGTCTTTCTTTTTCAAGTGCCACAAAGCTGTTGCTGAATTGTGTCCATCTGACAAGAATTAATATCCTGGACTATTAGACTTATTTATTCCTGTCCTGTTGGTGGGGTTTCTGAGCCCATAAGTATTTAATTTAAGATGGAGCAGACCCTGTGTGTGTGTGTGTGTGTGTGTGTGTGTGTGTGTGTGTGTGTGTGAGTGTGAGAGAGACAGAGTGTTAATGGGAATGCAAGACTGAGTGAGGGGAGAACAAGAAAGAGAGAGCAGAAAGGTGAAAGAGAGCAAGAGATTGAATATGGTCCTCATTTATTCCACCACCCATTTGTCAATGAGCTGCACACACTACACAGAATGTCGCACACACATACATACACACTTGAATGCACACACCTCCCTAGTTTGTAGACATATACATCTTTGTACTAGAGAACAAACATACACACCAGCTGGGCCTCATTAATCACGCACTATTATCGGGTTTCTGTTAGTATTGTGGCCTCCACTTAGATTTAATAGTAGAGGAAAGATCAGCCTGCTCAAACAAAAGGCCCTTTTCCAGGTGCTCTACATGGCTTGTAATACCTCCAAAGTCCTGCCACATTAGCATTACTTTAGCAGATCAGAGGAAGCTCAGATGCATAAATATCACTTTTCCACTATACACATTGGGGAGTATGAGCATCATGGCTGCCAATGTTTTTGGGTATTTTAAACTCTTGATATGTTTTTTTCTTCCTTTTTTTTTTTTTTTTACAGTTTTGTTCAGTTCTTGGGTCATTTAAAAGTGCCATTTACGTTGCTTTTTAAGGTAAAATCTTTTATATGATTGTATTAGATTTTATAATCACAGCTCTGTTTAATTCAGATTTTTTGGCCATTTGTTATATGTCTTAGATTGTATTTCTGTAACTCATTCTTGTCTATCTGTCTATCTTAGTCGGGACGTCCCTGGAAAAGGCTTACATGGTGAAATAAATGTTAAATAAAAAAAATACTATTGTTAAGTATTACTGATCTAGTCTCACTTTATTAGACAGGGCTGGGATATTGTGATGGGCATTTTCCTTTTTATTTCAGTATGTCATAGAGCAAATAATAAATCAGTTAATCGGAAAAAAGCAGCCGATAATGATAATGAAAATAGTCGTTAGTTGCAGCCCTAATTTCGACCAGATATTTGCCAAATATGTGACACTCTTGATGGTACTAAGAAGCTGCAACACACAGAGAAGTGGAGCATGGACATCAATCATTGTTCTTTTTGGTTCTTGGATACAGAGGTAGAGAGATGGGGTTTTTTTGTTGGCTACTGTTTAAGTGTTGTCTCATGTTTGCAGAGCGGCAGCCTGTTTTTGTGTTTTCTCATCTTTGTGGTTCTGAGTAAAGCCACACTCTTAGATCCTCCGTTTGTTCTTGGTTTTTGCCTCTCTATTTCTTTGTTTCTTTTTTTCCTCTTCTCCCGACTCTCCAGTCCTTTTCTCTCTCTCCTATTGCGTCTCTCTCGCTGTGATTTTAAACAGATGTTCTAG